>NC_052325.1:22617859-22632859 GCF_016432855.1 Salvelinus namaycush | reverse complement strand
AACTCCAAAAATGGCGCCACTAGGTGCTACTACTAACCTCGGTGTGTTTTTATGCTTGCCCACTTCTGATGATGGAGTGTGGGACATTAAATGGGGTCTCCTGTGGCTCAGAGGTAAACATTCCGTTTGTCATTCTAGCCGGGGGTAGGAGGTGATGTACCGTCCCTACATTGATGTTCAACACACACAGCAGTAATGCTGGAAGGATAATAGAATGCTGCATAAGAAAGGCTATTAGCTAAATAAAAACTCATGCCCCTTACCATAGAACAGGTATTAGTTCTAAAGCCTCAGCCTCTGCATTAACCCTTTATGTGCATTTTTGAACAAAAAAGACAGATGAGTCGTTCCATCAAAATAGAGCCTTTTGCATTTTATGTAGAAATTGTGCACCAATATTGATTTTGAAAAGTCTGTTATATTAAATGAAGTGCCCTTTAATCAATACCTTTAATTCAATATCTTTATAAGGAATAACGTGCCAAAGTGCCAAAATTCAGTTACTGCTAGGAAGATTTGAACCCACTTAACCACATAATTTCTCCCAAGTTTTCAACATCATTGTAAAGTCCTAGTTATTTTGTTGCTTTGACAAAGTCAATTCTGAAGATTATTATTGATTTAATGTGATATATTTACGTCTGTCCCTCATTTTAAGGTCAACCCGGTTACCTGAACTGAACTCTCTTTTTAAAATGCTGAAACTGTTCCTTTAAAAAATAAAAATGGAACATCTAATAGTCAAATCCTAGTGTAAAAGCAGGGGCGCTGGTTCTACTCTTTTTGGACATTTTCTAGTGTTTTGTGGTGGAAAACTGAGCGGGTCGGAGTATAACACGTCAACCCTGTTACCCATAGATAGACAGGCTAGAAATGTTTTAACAATTTAAAGCTTGCATTCACTTGCCCCTCACAACAATCTTCCATTCCCCCTGTCACAAGGTGATTCATCACTGATTTAAGATGAAATCGTCAACCTTGTTAGTCAACCCTGTTACTTTATTTGGCACATAATAGGTACTTACTATAGTAATGTTTTTATTTAAACCTCTTGAGATGGAACGACCCAGATACAGATGGAACGACCCAGATACAGATGGAACGACCCAGATACAGAATACAAAAATTCCTGTCTAGCCTAATCTGCTCGACTGGTGTGTTGATGTTTTTTGCTGTGTTGAGATTCTACAAATCTTAAGTAAAACCTCTGATCTAACAACACTCTGGTCCAACGCCATAGTTCTTTACTTTACTATAGTAACTCTCTGTAAACCTTAAAGACCATTTAGCAAGTTACATTTGGTTACATTTTTCTAATAACAATAGAATAACCCCCCATGGTGTGACTTATGCCGTGTTCAAAACAACTGGTGCGTTCAAGACAACTGGGAACTCAGGGAAAAAACTGCTCCGACTAGGATTTTTTTCTTACGGTCATCCAACTCGAAAATTCAAGTTGGACACACTGGCATCTTTCTAGAGTGCCGACTTTCCGACCTGAAGATCACTAACGTCGTGATTTGACCTCGTTTGACCTCGAGTTCCCGGTTGCCTTGATAGCCCCATTATAGCGTCCCTTATAGCGATGTGTGTATGGGCTACGGCTGCATCCCAAAGGGCACTCTATTCCCTACATAGTGCATTACAACCTATGTCTGTCTGTGTCTGCTATCTCTGACCGAGCATTCAAACAAATGTTTGTTTCGTCCCGTCGCCGTACACTCTTGTCACAGTGTGTTGTCTTTGTAAAAACAAATATAGAAGAGGATTTATTGAAGGGGATGACGACTGTTTTAAAACTAATAAATATTATATTAAATGGCCCTAGCTTTCATTTTGAAAAGCTAGTTTTTTTTTCTATCTGATAACCAATGTCACAGTTTCACCCTGACTAAATAAAACAATATTTTACTGACCATTAAATCGCCTTGTCTTCTTTCTTGTCTTCCATCTTATCATCATGGAATTGTCACATTGGTTCTCTCTAAAACGTTCTCATAGAAAAGGAGGGAAAGAAAGATGCATTTGGAAGGTAATGGGTCTGAGCCTTGGTGTTGATGGCCAGTAGTAGTTAGGAATAATAGAGGTGTAGTTTGCCAGAACAGCCAGTAAGTGGAGGTGTTTATCAAGAGAACGAGGAATAATCCCTAGTAGGCTACTGCACTGCACTTTCCTCAGGGTCACTGCTATCCCGAGTACTTTGGAAGTCCCAACCTTAACCCCTACCTTAACCATAACCATAACTCTTACCTAACCCTAACCATAACCCTAACCTTAACCATAACCCTAACCCCTACCCTAAGCTTAACCATAACCCTTACCTAACCCTAACCCCTACCCTAATCTTAACCCCTACCGTAACCATTTTACATGTCTACTTCAATGGGGTAGGGACGTCCCAAGGATACCGGATAGCACAGGCCTTTTCCATGATAAATAAGGCTAAATAAATGTCAATCTTTCCTAAATGTGATTGAATGTTCAATACTCAAGCTTGGCTGCTAAGTAGGCTGATTTATTTTCATATCAAGCTTATAAAGAGTGATGGTAATTACATTTTAGGCTACACTTCAAAAGTAGACATATGTTTTAGTCCTACAACAAGAATCAACACTGGCACGGGCCTGATGTCATAGAACTGAAAGAAAAAATCACTTCTCTATCTCTCTCCCTCCCTCCCTCCCTCCCTCCTCTCGTGGTCCTGTACACTGGACAATGTCTCAGGGGGGGATTGTGTGCAGCAGATGGGAGGTGATGGAACTCTGTGGTAGTGGAGGAGGAGGTCTGTCAGCTCCTAATGCAGGGGGAACATCTGGCTGCTGCTCGCCCTATCACCACCCTTACACACACACACCTTCACTACCATCACCACAGGGTCCCCGGCAGGACCCTTTAGCCTGGGGCTACACAGGGCCATGCTGGGGCTGGGGCCACTAGGGGCTACACAGGGCCATGCTGGGGCCACTAGGGGCTACACAGGGCCATGCTGGGGCCTCAGAGACACAGCACAGGAGACGCCCCTTATATTTTAAAAGTGAAGGAATAGTGAAGTATAATGTGTTGAATTATTTCACAGCTTTGAGGCCTAGTGTTAACTCCTGAGTTGGTCTATGTGCTAATAGTCTATCCTATATATGACGAGGTTGTGAAATAGGGAATGACAGAATCTGAATGTTGGTGAAGGACCTACTGAATGTTCAACTGTCTTGAAGCATTCGCGCTGGGCACACCACGTCATTTCAACGTGGAAATGTGGGTAATATTTGTTTGAGACATTGATCAGTGAGATGTTGGCCTTTATTCACCCACTCAAAAATGACAGCAGTAAGTTTGTTGAATTCCCAATGTGTTATCACTATGCTTTCAACCATTTCAAAGCACAACAAAGTTCAAATGGCAATACAATGTCAGATGTTTTTTATTTCATGTGTTCCACTGTGCTTCATCTAACAGCACAACCAAAGGAAAAAAACAAAGGATTACAGTTGAGATGACATTAAAAGTACATAGTGCAAGTCATCAGTGCTGTTTGCGATCCTGTGCAGATTAATATAGCAATTGTGAATATTTCCACAGACCTGGGACCTTTGCATGCTATCTTGAACACACACCTTTCTATGATTACATAAGAAGACATGTATAGTTACAGTAACCTGGAAGTGACCATGGATGAGTTACTCATTTTAAGGTTGAATAAATACTGTTACATTAGTTTGTAGGATAGCCTTAAGTTTTGGCTGTTCATTGTATTTCAAAAGTAATATTGAACTGTGTTTGGGTGACAACACAACCAAATATCAACATTTAAAAGAGATGTATCTAATGCTAGGATAGTTTCATCAGAGCCACTGGCTGAATCCTATACCTTAAATGTA
This sequence comes from Salvelinus namaycush, assembly GCF_016432855.1. NCBI lineage: Eukaryota > Metazoa > Chordata > Actinopteri > Salmoniformes > Salmonidae > Salvelinus > Salvelinus namaycush. The sequence continues at coordinate 22,628,984 of NC_052325.1, read as the reverse complement.
GACTCAGCGATATGACCTAGATGCAGAAAGTAAACAGCACAGTAGTGGGTCAATTTTCGCAACAATTAAGAGCGTTGACGCGCAAGGCTCAACTTCTCCACTGTTTTGGTGGCCTGGCTACCACACCGTGAACAGCGTGAAGCGAAACCGTGCACGTGCGCAGATACGGTGTGTGACTGTGTAAGAGCGAAGTCTTGCATCTCATCTCAGTATCTGCCTGTTGGTTGTCAACACAACCAAATATCAACATTGGAAGGAAATGTATCTCTGACTTTTTAATTCCAGTTTGTCAACAAATTAGTAAATTATATGTTGGATTCAAGTCTCCATCACTAAATCAAACTTTTAGTCTTATTCTTTAACTTAGATTTTGGGTTGAGCTGGAGATGGGAATCCAACATATCAATTATTAGTTTGTAGTCAAACTGGAATTAAAGCCAGACTAAGTCAGTGGCACCGATGGAACTATTTCTTCCAGTTCCATCAATTAATAATAGATATGTAAGATTTACATCTCCACCAAAAATCTAAGTTAAGGAATAGGATCAAATCCAACTTAATTTAAAGTGCATTTAAAGATAGATTAGATTTAGTCCTATTCTTTAACTGATTTTTGAGATGGAGACGTGAATCCAACATATTATTAACTTGGAGAAAAAATTAGAAAATCAACCAAAGCTTGAAACCCTAGGCCTATATGTAGTGTCCATTTTAGTTGAACCTTGGGTTGAATTTAAAACAATAGCTGTTGATGACTTTGCAAATGCTATCAAAGCTAAACTAGGCTGGGCTTGGTTAAAATCCTGGATGGGAGACCAAATGCAGATAGATTCTCCAGAACTCTCCAGGAGGTGCTGCCCAGCCTATAGTTTTTTTCTGATCACGGATATAATTTGAAGATCTGACATTGTTTCAATGGTGCAAATTCAACATATTTTATACAATATTTGTCTATGTTGAAAATTGGTTGAAATGTAACCCTTAGAACCACAGTTTAAGTTGATGACTTTTTTCAAATCCAATGTTTTTTTCCACGTATATTCAACGTCACAATATACTGACAAATGACGTTGAAACGTTAGTTCAACCAATTTGTGCCCAATGAATTGATATCTATATTATCATTTTATCAAACGTTACAAGGCGCTAACAACTAACTACCAACCAATGAAAACACTGTCCATTATTCTAGTTGGGCAGTGCATAAAACACATTATTCTAGTTGGGCAGTGCATAAAACACATTATTCTAGTTGGGCAGTGCATAAAACACATTATTCTAGTTGGGCAGTGCATAAAACACATTATTCTAGTTGGGCAGTGCAGAAAACACATTATTCTAGTTGGGCAGTGCATAAAACACATTATTCTAGTTGGGCAGTGCATAAAACACATTATTCTAATTGGGCAGTGCAGAAAACACATTATTCTAGTTGGGCAGTGCAGAAAACACATTATTCTAGTTGGGCAGTGCATAAAACACATTATTCTAGTTGGGCAGTGCATAAAACACATTATTCTAGTTGGGCAGTGCATAAAACACATTATTCTAGTTGGGCAGTGCATAAAACACATTATTCTAGTTGGGCAGTGCAGAAAACACATTATTCTAGTTGGGCAGTGCATAAAACACATTATTCTAGTTGGGCAGTGCAGAAAACACATTATTCTAGTTGGGCAGTGCATAAAACACATTATTCTAGTTGGGCAGTGCATAAAACACATTATTCTAATTGGGCAGTGCAGAAAACACATTATTCTAGTTGGGCAGTGCAGAAAACACATTATTCTAGTTGGGCAGTGCATAAAACACATTATTCTAGTTGGGCAGTGCATAAAACACATTATTCTAGTTGGGCAGTGCATAAAACACATTATTCTAGTTGGGCAGTGCATAAAACACATTATTCTAGTTGGGCAGTGCAGAAAACACATTATTCTAGTTGGGCAGTGTAGAAAACACATTATTCTAGTTGGGCAGTGCAGAAAACACATTATTCTAGTTGGGCAGTGCAGAAAACACATTATTCTAGTTGGGCAGTGCAGAAAACACATTATTCTAGTTGGGCAGTGCAGAAAACACATTATTCTAGTTGGGCAGTGCAGAAAACACATTATTTTAGTTGGGCAGTGCAGAAAACACATTATTCTAGTTGGGCAGTGCAGAAAACACATTATTCTAGTTGGGCAGTGCAGAAAACACATTATTCTAGTTGGGCAGTGCAGAAAACACATTATTCTAGTTGGGCAGTGCAGAAAACACATTATTCTAGTTGGGCAGTGCAGAAAACACATTATTCTAGTTGTAGCAGTGCATAAAACACATTATTCTAGTTGGGCAGTGAATAAAACACATTATTCTAGTTGGGCATTGCAGAAAACACATTATTCTAGTTGGGCAGTGCAGAAAACACATTATTCTAGTTGTAGCAGTGCAGAAAACACATTATTCTAGTTGGTCAGTGTAGAAAACACATTATTCTAGTTGGGCAGTGCAGAAAACACATTATTCTAGTTGGGCAGTGCAGAAAACACATTATTCTAGTTGTAGCAGTGCAGAAAACACATTATTCTAGTTGGGCAGTGCATAAAACACATTATTCTAGTTGGGCAGTGCAGAAAACACATTATTCTAGTTGGGCAGTGCAGAAAACACATTATTCTAGTTGTAGCAGTGCAGAAAACACATTATTCTAGTTGGGCAGTGCAGAAACACATTATTCTATTTGGGCAGTGCAGAAAACACATTATTCTAGTTGGGCAGTGCAGAAACACATTATTCTATTTGGGCAGTGCAGAAAACACATTATTCTAGTTGGGCAGTGCAGAAAACACATTATTCTAGTTGGGCAGTGCACAAAACACATTATTCTAGTTGGGCAGTGCATAAAACACATTATTCTAATTGGGCAGTGCAGAAAACACATTATTCTAGTTGGGCAGTGCAGAAAACACATTATTCTAGTTGGGCAGTGCAGAAAACACATTATTCTAGTTGGGCAGTGCAGAAAACACATTATTCTAGTTGGGCAGTGTAGAAAGCTGTTGTCGTGAAAAGACGAAGCGAGCCGTTTAACGCGCGCGAGGCTGGACCTTCGCGTCACACAGCGCTAGAACACCCGTTTATTTAGCTTGGAGAGAGAACCACTTGTAGTTAGTTTAATTACAGGCTTCCAGAAGAAGCAATTTCACCGTGATTGAGGTAAGGAAAAAAGATCACCCCTTAAAAGTCTGTAAATTGCATCTTATTTGTCCCTCTTTTAACTACAACAAAAGACACGTTGACAATAGCGCCGCATGTCCCCCCCATAGAGAGCACGCAATGACCGATTACCAGATCCATTATCTGGGCTGTATTAAGATGGCATATGAAGAGTGACGCGGGAGCATTTGATTGAAAAGTTTCTCAGATAAAGTTTCCTTCAAAGCAATGGTTTACAGGCTATTGAACCTTGATGTTCATTAACCTCGTATCTTTCTCCACCCTGCCTTCACCTCAAGTCAGTCTTCCCAGACAGTTTCGCTCTCCATTTATACCTGTCTAGTTCTTTTTCTTCTAAAATATGAATGTCAATGATAACACTTTTAGATTGATGTCCTCCCTCACACTAGACCAATCAAAAATACAATTGAGTGTACAAGCCTCACAGCCACTTCAACTCATCAATGTAGTGCTATAACTGGAGAGATTTATCAGCATCTCCTCTGTCTGATAGACTCCCCAAAGCATCTCATCCTGACCCCTGAGTCTGAATAATGACATGATCCATCTACCTGGGGATGTAGGCTATATCACACAGTGAGTGACTCCTTATTTCAATCCCAAATCATATTCTATTGTGTGAGGAGGCAGAATGAGCGTTGGAGAGTGAGCCGTTTTAGTAATTGCCAGTGAGGATGAGTTTTGTATCTCCCTGACCTCTCCCCTTCCTGGGTGCGTGGACTGCATCCCCACTGACTGTAGGATACCTGTGCAATCAGACGCCACACAGAGGTATTGTATCATAATAACTATCATTCACATGCTCTGCCCAGCTCTCTCTTTCCTCTGATTTTCTCCTCTCCTTCAGTATTCTCTCTCTCTCTCTCTCTCTCTCTCTCTCTCTCTCTCTCTCTCTCTCTCTCTCTCTCTCTCTCTCTCTCTCTCTCTCTCTCTCTCTCTCTCTCCCTCTCCCTCCCTCCCTCCCTCCCTCTCTTCTCTCATCAGCTACTCTCACTGTCATCTCTTCTTCCAACTTGCTGTTTTCTTTTATCTGTATCTCTGTGATAATTTTGTTGAAAATGTGTTTCTTCTCCCAAGTGTTACTTTAGATGTTCTAAATTGCAATATGTAACTTTTTGGGCGAGCCTACCAAATTCACACACACGCATGTCTAAGAGCGGTAGATCTGTTCTATGTGCACTATTTCTATGCTTCCCCTCAATCATTGTACACCAGCTTCAAACAGCTGAAAATCCAATATTTGTGGTTATGTAAAATACATTTAATGGCGGTTTAGATGGTACAATGTCAAATCAAATCAAATGTATTTATATAGCCCTTCTTACATCAGCTGATATCTCAAAGTGCTGTACAGAAACCCAGCCTAAAACCCCAAACAGCAAGCAATGCAGGTGTAGAAGCACGGTGGCTAGGAAAAACTCCCTAGAAAGGCCAAAACCTAGGAAGAAACCTAGAGAGGAACCAGGCTATGAGGGGTGGCCAGTCCTCTTCTGGCTGTGCCGGGTGGAGATTATAACAGAACATGGCCAAGATGTTCAAATGTTGATAAATGACCAGCATGGTCAAATAATAATAATAATCACAGTCGAGGGTGCAGCAAGTCAGCACCTCAGGAGTAAATGTCAGTTGGCTTTTCATAGCCGATCATTAAGAGTATCTCTACCGCTCCTGCTGTCTCTAGAGAGTTGAAAACAGCAGGTCTGGGACAGGTAGCACGTCCGGTGAGCAGGTCAGGGTTCCATAGCCGCAGGCAGAACAGTTGACTGGGGCAGCAGCACAGCCAGGTGGACTGGGGACAGCAAGGAGTCATCATGCCAGGTAGTCCTGAGGCATGGTCCTAGGGCTCAGGTCCTCCGAGAGAGAGAAAGAAAGAGAGAAAGAGAGAATTAGAGAGAGCATACTTAAATTCACACAGGACACCGGATAAGACAGGAAAAGTACTCCAGATATAACAGACTGACCCTAGCCCCCCGACACATAAACTACTGCAGCATAAATACTGGAGGCTGAGACAGGAGGGGTCAGGAGACACTGTGGCCCCATCCGATGATACCCCCGGACAGGGCCAAACAGGCAGGATATAACCCCACCCACTTTGCCAAAGCACAGCCCCCACACCACTAGAGGGATATCTTCAACCACCAACTTACCATCCTGAGACAAGGCCGAGTATAGCCCACAAAGATCTCCGCCACGGCACAACCCAAGGGGGGCGCCAACCCAGACAGGAAGATCACGTCAGTGACTCAACCCACTCAAGTGACGCACCCCTCCTAGAGCGAGCACCAGCAAGCCAGTGACTCAGCCCCTGTAATAGGGTTAGAGGCAGAGAATCCCAGTGGAGAGAGGGGAACCGGCCAGGCAGAGACAGCAAGGGCGGTTCGTTGCTCCAGAGCCTTTCCGTACACCTTCACACTTCTGGGCCAGTCTACACTCAATCATATGACCCACTGAAGAGATGAGTCTTCAGTAAAGACTTAAAGGTTGAGACCGAGTCTGCGTCTCTCACATGGGTAGGCAGACCATTCCATAAAAATGGAGCTCTATAGGAGAAAGCCCTGCCTCTAGCTGTTTGCTTAGAAATTCTAGGGACAATTAGGTGGCCTGCATCTTGTGACCGTAGCGTACGTGTAGGTATGTACGGCAGGACCAAATCGGAAAGATAGGTAGGAGCAAGCCCATGTAATGCTTTGTAGGTTAGCAGTAAAACCTTGAAATCAGCCCTTGCCTTAACAGGAAGCCAGTGTAGGGAGACTAGCACTGGAGTAATATGATCAAATTTGTTGGTTCTAGTCAGGATTCTAGCAGCCATATTTAGCACTAACTGAAGTTTATTTAGTGCTTTATCCGGGTAGCCGGAAAGTAGAGCATTGCAGTAGTCTAACCTAGAAGTAACAAAAGCAATGATTCTCTACACTATTTTTTAAATTTAACTAGGCAAGTCAGTTAAGAACAAATTCTTATTTACAATGACAGCCTACCTGGTCAGCTCGGGGATTCGATCCAGAAAACTTTTGGTTACTGGTCCAACGCTCTAACCACTAGGCTACCTGCTGGTTACTGGTCCAACGCTCTGACCACTAGGCTACCTGCTGGTTACTGGTCCAACGCTCTGACCACTAGGCTACCTGCTGGTTACTGGTCCAACGCTCTGACCACTAGGCTACCTGCTGGTTACTGGTCCAACGCTCTGACCACTAGGCTACCTGCTGGTTACTGGTCCAACGCTCTGACCACTAGGCTACCTGCTGGTTACTGGTCCAACGCTCTAACCACTAGGCTACCTGCTGGTTACTGGTCCAGCGCTCTGACCACTAGGCTACCTGCTGGTTACTGGTCCAACGCTCTAACCACTAGGCTACCTGCTGGTTACTGGTCCAACGCTCTGACCACTAGGCTACCTGCTGGTTACTGGTCCAACGCTCTGACCACTAGGCTACCTGCTGGTTACTGGTCCAACGCTCTAACCACTAGGCTACCTGCTGGTTACTGGTCCAACGCTCTGACCACTAGGCTACCTGCTGGTTACTGGTCCAACGCTCTGACCACTAGGCTACCTGCTGGTTACTGGTCCAACGCTCTGACCACTAGGCTACCTGCTGGTTACTGGTCCAACGCTCTAACCACTAGGCTACCTGCTGGTTACTGGTCCAACGCTCTGACCACTAGGCTACCTGCTGGTTACTGGTCCAACGCTCTGACCACTAGGCTACCTGCTGGTTACTGGTCCAACGCTCTAACCACTAGGCTACCTGCTGGTTACTGGTCCAACGCTCTAACCACTAGGCTACCTGCTGGTTACTGGTCCAGCGCTCTGACCACTAGGCTACCTGCTGGTTACTGGTCCAACGCTCTGACCACTAGGCTACCTGCTGGTTACTGGTCCAACGCTCTAACCACTAGGCTACCTGCTGGTTACTGGTCCAACGCTCTGACCACTAGGCTACCTGCTGGTTACTGGTCCAACGCTCTAACCACTAGGCTACCTGCCGCCTCTACACTCTAACCACTAGGCTACCTGCCGCCTCTACACTCTAACCACTAGGCTACCTGCCGCCTCTACACTCTAACCACTAGGCTACCTGCCGCCTCTACACTCTAACCACTAGGCTACCTGCCGCACGATACTTGCTTGTTTTGTCACATAAACTGACATTTGAATTTTAGCAAGCAGGAAATGGCGGAGCGATTTCTGCATAGGAACTGTTAAATTATATACCTTATCTTTTTCTATATTTCTCTCTCTCTTTTTTTCTCTCTCTACCTAGCCCTAATTGTTCTCTCTCCCCTTGGCATCTCTCTTTCTCTCGCCATCCCTCTCTTGCCTTCTCTATGTATTGAGGAGATAGGTAGTGGTTGTTGTTAATGGCCCGCGCTGCTTTAATTGCGTCGTAAATGTTGCAAACAGGGTTCCGACTGTGCGCTTAATGAACAGGTACCACTCCATGATTATGGCAATCTTAGCCCCCTCAGGCCCCACTCTATACCACACACACACACACACACACACACACACACACACACACACACACACACACACACACACACACACACACACACACACACACACACACACACACACACACACACACACACACACACACACACACACACACACACACACACACACAGTCCCTGGCCCCATAAAAGTACAGACAAAGGCAATTTGAGCAGGGCCTCTGCAGGATACTGGTAAATTAAAGAGAGAGAAAACAAAGGAAAATGACTGGTCCCCCTGGAGTCATTGTGAAAGATGAGCTTGGGAAATGATTGCTGGTTAGTTTATCTGGCAGCGAAGCTTCAATTCATGTGTGTGTGTCTAACTTGTCACATCTTATCACACGTGTCATCATCAAGTCTGTGTCTTCATATTTAAACGTCCTTTTCCTCCTTCTCTCATTTTTGTGAGTTCTTCATTCTGTTTTTAGAGGTCATTCTATATATCACATAATTCAGTCTCCATCCCTCTGCTCCCTCTGCTCCTCCCCTCTTCCTCTCCTCCTCTCTCTCCCTCCATCTGGTGTGTCTTGTCTATCCTGAGGCAGGAGTCAGAAATGCTTTCTTTACAGACTGCCGACGCTGATACAAGATGACAGCTACCGCTCAAACACACTCCCATTCACACACACACTCCCATTCACACACACTTGCACTCCTGCACGCACATGTACACATGCACATCACACAATTATACATTTTTTAAAGATAGTCTTTCTAATCTAAACCAAAGATAACTTCTCCAGAATTCTACCGGAGTAGGAGGGGCCCTCAGCCTGTGTAGGGGGATTGGATGGAGGTACAGGGTGGAGGAAGGTGGCAGGGGCAGGGAAGCAGGTCACAGTCTAGTAGTAAGAGTGGAGAGAGACAGAAAAAGACTGCAGTGCAGGCAAGGCAGTGGGACTTGGAGCCGCCTTGCCCTGGGCAGACAGACAGGCCCACAGCTCTTCTTCTGTTCTGTTCTGCTCTGCTCTGTTCTGCTCTTATCTGCTCTGTTCTGTTCTGAGCCGTGCTGCTCTGTTCTGCTCTTATCTGCTCAGCTATTTTCTGCTCTTATCTGTTCTGCTCTGCTTTTTTCTGCTCTGTTCTGCTCTTATCTGCTCTGTTTTGATCTGTTCTGTTCTGATCCCTGCTGCTCTGTTCTGTTTTGGTTGTATACATATCTGGCCATTTGTTTAAACGTGCCGATTCCTGAATAATGTGTCTCACAGTCTCACAGGCAGGCAGACCCAGGCCCCTGTAGCAGCCTACACCGAGAGAGGTAACAGGAGAGAGAAAGTGGGAAAGAGAGGGCGAGAGGAAAGGGTGTCCCAGACCTGGCCTCTGCCAGATGCCCTCCTGAAATTACCAGGACCCCTGCAAGGGGGCGTCAGGCTTCCCTGGCTCACTCGTCCCGAAGGACGCAATCAGGGTGTTCCACTGACCGTCTAAAGGAGCGAGAGGTTGGGGAGGGTGGGTGACGGGTGATGGGGTCTGGTCTGTATGAGCCTGGGCTTTGACATGGCCAGGTAGTGGGCTAATTCATTAAACCAGGCACCTAATATAAACAGCCATTCATTTCAGCCTCTGACAGTGGACGCCTTCTGGACAATGTGAAGCGCCCGAATATATAACTGCCATACTGATGAGTCTGTATGTGTGTGAGAGGAAAAGTGGAATGTAATGTTTTTGTGTATGAGGTCAGAGAGGTGAGGCTAAGCAGGTTTTCACCAAGTCGAACACCGTTTGTAGAAAAGCTGGGATTTACCTCGTTGTGAAATGTACTGTTAAATTAGAGTATTTTCTGCTGTAACTCTGGATTAAAAATACAACATGGATAAAGGTACATTGTTAGATGGCTATAATACAGACAGAGATGAAAACTGAATGAAAACTAAATGTGAACATGCAAATGGAGAGCTAAATAAGTTCTCCAAAAATGACTCCTAGTGGATGTACTTCTGGGTGGCAGGCAGCCTCGCGGTTAAGAGCGTTAGACAAGTAACCGAAAGGTTTGAATCCCCGATCTGACTAAGTGAAACATCTGTTGATGTGCCTTTGAGCAAGGCACTTAACCCTAATTGCTCCTGTAAATTGCTCTGGATGAGAACGTCTGCTAAATGACTAAAATGCTAACACTCAGTTTGTGCTGTCACAAGTGTTCAGTGATAGGTACATATGACTGGTTTGAAGTGATAAAACCCTTGTTTTTACATATACTGCTTTCACATAGGATTTATGGTATTTTTCCTGTAAAAGTTTTTGTGCAATGTTTATATGACCTTACAGACAGGCCTGTTTTTACCACATTCTTGCCTGCATTCACCTTTTAATACCTGCCGTGCCATGCCGGCATGCCGGGGACGAGTGGTAGCAGTGGTGTGGAGTGGTAGCAGTGGTGTGGAGTGGTAGCAGTGGTGTGGAGTGGTAGCAGTGGTGTGGAGTGGTAGCAGTGGTGTGGAGTGGTAGCAGTGGTGTGGAGTGGTAGCAGTGGTGTGCTGATGCATCTACAATTAACAAAAATATACAAAAACGCAACATGCAACAATTTCTAAGATTTTACTGAGTTGCAGTTCTTATAAGGAAATCAGTCAATTGAACACTTTACATGTTGAGTTTATATTTTTGTTGAGTATATTTTAATAAATCCATTGAATATACACTATCAAAAAGAAATCCATTATACATTTTTCAGGCAGGTCCTAAGAAACATTATAAGACTAATAAAATGTATTTTCAAAAGAATAGAATAGCATATTTGGAGTTGAATGATGTTCCTGGTGTAAATAAATGAAATCAATACTTCATTAAACAGACAAGACACACCTACCCCATCACAGTCAACACATACATTTTGTAGTAAGAATATAATGGAATATAACAGAATAAAATACAAATAGTCTTTTTCCCACACAACATGTGTCATGAGAACATTTAACCTTTATTTAATTAGGCAAGTCAGTTAAGAACAAATTCTTATTTACAATGACGGCCTACTCCAGCCAAACCCTCCCCTAACCCGAATGACGCTGAGCTAATTGTGCGCCACCCTGTGGGACTCCAGAGCACGGCTGGTTGTGATACAGCCCGGGATCAAACCAGGGTCTGTAGTGACGCCTCTAGCACTGAAATACAGTGCCTTAGACCGCTGTGCCGCGCGGGAGGATCCGCCATCATAAAACACGTTATATTGTGAAACAGCCCAAGCACTTTTATGACCCAGGCTTCATCTCTTTCCTACCCTCGCTCCACTTCGTTAGGGACCAGGTGTAGGGTCTTACATTGAGAGTATCTTCATCCTGATACTGATAGAAAAGAATAGCAATCCTATTTTCAAAAGCACTTGAGTCTCTTGTTTATATTTTACACCCCCTATGGGCCTTTGGAATAGCCTATACGTGAATGAGCAAAAATAATACCCTTACAC